>NW_027596435.1:275000-302173 GCF_964194155.1 Cetorhinus maximus | reverse complement strand
ATATACAGATAAACAGATACTCTAGAGTCAGTTACAGGCTGGAATTTAATTGAGGTGTTCGGGGTGGTTTATATATAAATCATATGTATATAATATATTTAGAATAACAGAAGCCCGGGAATGCGTTACAGACTGGAATCTAATCGAGGTGTTTGGGGTGGTGTATATATAGAATAACAGATACCCGGGAGTGAGGTAGAGTAGTCTGGAATCTAATCGAGCGGTTCATGGTGGTTTATAAATAGAATAACAGATGCCCGGGAGTGAGTTGCCTGTTCGCTTCGGGCTCACCATGACCATCACCTTATTCCTCACTTGGACCATTGTTGCTCATTGGATTTGTCTGTTTCCATATCCTTAATCATCTGTCGGTCTCTAACATCCTTCCTCAACTCATGCAATTGCTGACTTATTTCCCTCATAGAATCACGCATCATTGCTTTTGGTGGTCCTAAACCTTCCAATCCTACTATGATTCCATCAGGTAACTGAATTGCTCTCCTTATCATTATTTCAAATGGGTCCTGCTCGGGTTTTCCCTAAAGCGCATCAACATATTAAACTGTTCCCTACATCTTGAATTGCTTTTGTGATTAATGTATATTTTTGAAGTTCAGTTCATCCTTTCCACCATCCCCGAGCTCTGTGACTGGTAAGGAATTTCAGTTTATACTTAAATTTATTCATTTCTTAAATGATTCATCCTGTGAAATGAGTTCCCTGATCTGAATCCATCTGGATATGCACCCTCCATTCCTTCCAGGCTACTGTCTCCTGCTGCTTTCCCACTTCGGACCTCCATTCCTTAAACTGCCGATATAACTCTACAATGCACCTTTTTATCCTATGTTTAAATGGCTCAGTACCTTCATTTCTAGTGACGGTTCTCTCTGGTAGCTGCTTAGCTCTGTCTGTCATCATGGTGTTAACCATGTGGTCTTACTTTTTGTAGTTCGCATGCACATTAATGCAATCAGTAATACATCTATTTAGTCTTTTTTCCAGCTTTCCCTTTACCTATATCTATCTTGTTGCAAACTGTTGATAAGTACCATTTCTCCTTACATTTCAATTCCTTAAACACAGATTTCACATAGTTTTACCTCTAAGTTTAGTTTCCGCTGACCATGATCATCATATCATTCTTTTGAGGTCAGTTTCTTTACTGTCTTGATCGTTTCTAATGTTTCCTTGCTCTTTAGGCTGTATTAACTATTCCGTTTCAATGAAGATCTCTGCCTCCAGATCTTTGCTTATCTCCCCTGTGCAGTTCCAATGTCTCAGCTGATGTCAAGATTTTCAAATTTAGTTCCCTTAAAAGAGTTTGTATATTTTGGCCTCTTTCCCTAACTTTTTCTCCTACTAACTTCATAACCATTTTACACATACAACAGACTACAATCTTATCTTGCTCAGATGTGTGAAAGAATTTAAAATCCAGTAAACTATTCTCTTACCAGTTTTAAAACGGAAATCACGCATTGACATGTTTTGCTTACTTATCTTCTTCTGAAAATATATTTTATTGTCCCTAAATTAACCCACTAAATTGTGGCTAGCCAGTTTATTTTAGAATTATCACAGATTCATTAACTCGGAAAAAATTGGATTTCTGCCAAACTTTGTCAAGGTCTTGAGCTTAGCTTCATATTTTGGGGATAGGCTGAAAAATACAAAAGCCTCAGGCATTTGAATCAGTGCCAATTGTTGTCAAACCTTTTAAAATTAAAATCCCCTTTTGAGAAGGTATCAGGAACCAAACCTCAAATTTTAAACTTCATAAGAAACGTAATTTAAACTACCAAAATTAAAACAACCTCTTTTGCATGTGTAATGATTTATATCCTGATTGGTTGTCCCATATGTTTATCGACATCTTCTTTATCTATGGTTAGCATCCTCGGTATTCAAAGTAACCTGATAAATTACAATGCAATTTACATCTCAACATTGTCCCAATTTCAAATTACAGTGCTGTTGAAATGCAAATTTTCTTTAATACTTAATTCATCTCTTCAAAAGAAACTCCTTTTTGTCCATTGGAACCACTTAGACCGTGTGTTTATGCCTTTTGGATTCCCTAGAATCATTTTGCATTTCAGGTAATCTTTTTTCCACCTAATAATTTTAGAACACCAACTCGTATGTGTCAATCCCAATCAGCTGGGAAGCTGGTGATAGTACTCTGCAAGGGGCTGGTACCAATGTTGGTTTATCTAACCCTGTTTAGCTTTCGGTGACCTTCAAATTGCGATTTTTCTTTACCAGAAATCTTATTTCAAACCTCAGACACAAAACATTGCAATGTTTCAGTATACTTTTCCTTTAATCTAACATGGGGCTTTCAGCGCTAACGTGCTGAACTACACACACAAATGACAATTTACGGAAGAATATACATTCAAGCTCACGTACAAATGCGTCCTTGCACAAAAAACAAACATAGGTTTAGAGGTATCGATTTGTATTCCTGTATCCTTGACTTAACGGCTTAAAAATCTCATATTCCAAATGAAACTTCAAAGAACAGTGGGGGAAATAAAGGGACGTTGAAGGCTCCACCTTTAGGGACCACCAAACTGATGTAAGCTCACATTTCCCCTGCTCCTGCCTGTCAGTGCTTAGTAACTTCCTAGGGCTACCCCAATTTCTTCGTTTCTCCCTCTTTCTCTCTTCAGCACAAGCAGCTCTGGAAACTTAGATCAAAGTAAGAATAACCATCGCCCCTTTCTTTGCCTTATCCTTTTAATTCGATACACCACTGTTTTTGTTCTCTGAGGGTTTCCTGTGGATTCCACCCCACTTTCTGCAATTCTGTGATTAATCTTGAATGTTGTTCCGCTATGTACCTAGTAATGGAGTCCGGGGTTCGCCAGTCGAGTTCCATAGCTCTATTCTGCTTTGCTGACGGCCTTCTGTTCTTATATCCCCGTCTGTCTTGACGCGGTATGTTCACGCGGCCCTAATAAATTAGTTATATGAGGTATATGCGTTCTAATAGTTTAACTGGCGTCTGGCCAGCGTGGCTTCGTCTAAGGTTGTATCTCAAAACGTAACCCGCCTGCCCGGCTCTTCCTCCTTGCGGCCCCTCCTATCTCCTGTCCTGAGTCGGCCTCCTGATTATTTTCATACTTGACCTGATGTTTCTCGGGTAGGCTTACTGCACTAACTACAGGTGGTAAACGAAATAGATTCGCCCACATTGCAGAGTCGTACCGAGGATCCGACCTGAATATCCTGCCGACCACGCCAAACTGTTGTGGCTACTTTGACAAACGGACCACAGGGGGCTCAGGTACTGGTCCCCATCGTTTATTCGAAGCAGAGAACCATCTCCAAGCAGCTTTGGATCGCACTCTGCTAAATTACAAGTGTTCAACATATTTATACATTATTGGTCACAAAGAAGAACAGTTTCCAGATTCTTATTCATCAACATATAGGTTTACATTAAACATACATCTCTGGTAACAGGTACATGCAGCGTATGTCCCTATTGTTTCAACCAGGCAGAGACCTTCTCTCCTACCTAACATGAATACCTATTTACAGTGTTTGAATTTTATCAAGACAGTTTCCAACATGTGTTGTCCTACCTTCAGCCGCGCTCAGGTCAGGTGAGGTCGTATCTGGTAGAGCACCGTATAGTATCTACTGCTTGAGTCCACAACCACAATCAGCCATTCGCATGATGTTTCCATTTATTTTAAATAAAAACATTTTATTCAAATCAAGTGCACAAGGTCTTATCTATTCCTTCTTAGTGTTTCGATTGCTCGATTGTATTTTACTCAGCTCTGTGTGTCTGTGCTTTTTCTTTCTCAATTCTTCCAATGGATATTCTGAATGGTGACCGAGGTGACTATGAAGGAGAAGTCACCATCATCCCTTGCATAGTGTGCATGGCTCTCAGGCTTTGCCTGTTTATCTGTTGCTTTATTGCTGTGCTCTGGTTCTTGAAGTTAAGCTCCACTTTCTGGTTCAGAGCAAGGCTGATTTTCAGTTGTTTTCCGTAAGAATTTCCGGCTTCTCCTGCGCTGTTGTAGTTTGGAGTCAGCAAATTTCAGGCACTGAAATTGTTAAGGAACCTTTAATTAAATAGACCCTTAACTTCCTCCAGCCCCAGGAACTAATACGGCCCAAGATATTAATATAGGACTTTAAAGTAATACAGAGTCTATGTCTAATGTAGACGTTGACACCTAGCGAGCCGATGACACAAGTGTGTCGCTGAAATAATACAGACAAGGAAACTGATATGGACCATGCAATTAATACAGGTCCAGAAACTTATAGAGCCACTGAATCATTTACAGGCCATGAATCTAATCCGGCTACTTAAACTAGCACAGACACTTAAATCAACACAGATTTAAACTAATATACGCCATGTTAGGAAATAGAGATAGTTTAAGTATGTTACATTTGAATTTGTGGAAGTTAGGATGAGTTTTAGCATTAAAGTTGAATTTTGATATGTATTTCTGTATCTGTGTCTTTTAACAGAGGTCAATTGGAAGATTTATTTACACTTTAAAAGGTTGCTTGCGTTTCAACCCTGGGGTTTATGTCTGCTCTAAGGTAAAGGTAAATACAGAAGATTAGACAAACAAAGCTGTTGCCTAGCAACAAGGAGCCAGCTAGGCAGGTTCCACCCACAGACATACACACAGAAATAAAGAAACAGCAGTTTTTAGTTCACTTGAAGCCAGGACCCCAGAGAGACTGGGCACCGGGAGAGGGAGCTGCAGATTCCCCAGAAGAACAAAATTGTACCAAGCAAAAGTAAATTCCCAAAAACCTGGAGAGTGAATGACTAAATGTGCAAAGGAGAAGTTATAGCCAAAGGAACTTGTGGAACCAGGGAAAAGGTCCTGTTAATCGCTGTTGACAGTGAAGGGCAGAGAGGAAGGCTCCAATCATTAGATTTAAAGTGAGAGAAATTTGCAAAATACAACAAATTTCAAAGAGACAACTAAAGGTCTGTAAATCTTTGCTATGAGCATGTGAAGCTGTGGTGTATTGTTAAAGTTGAGCTTGTGTGACAGAGTGCTTGGAAGACAGCTTGAATGCATATGGTCATCAGAGGAAGAGGAACATCGAAATTATGGTTCTAAGCCCTGGAGGTGAACCCTTGTGGAAGGTGTCTGAGAGAAAATGTCAATTTGGGACAAGATTCCACGGCAAAGATTTGGAGAGTGAAGTTGGGAAACCCTCGTAAAAAGGACAGAATTCAGTGAGACTGGTTGGCTTACGGTGTAACAAGTGTCTGGAAGGAGTTGAAGAGAGAGTCATAGCATCTGGTTGAGTAAGCATCGGTCACATGAGGTCAGAGTGTGGTCTGTCTGGCCACAGGGTGCCTTAGGTTTACATGGGGTGAGTACTTACTGTGGACAATAAAGTATAGGATCGCTTTTGTAACGTGTGTTATCCTTACAGATCTGTAGTTATCTTTAAGGTATAGTTATGGGTGAAGGTGTATTGTAATATGGTTTATCTCTTGTTGTTGAATAAATGTTTCATTCATTTGTTAAGTGATCTTCAGATGGCTACCGTGACTCTATTTAGTAGCTAAACTCCACATATCTAAACAAACAATTAAATTACGATCGATTAATCTGGGCACCACACTGTGATCACGCTTATACCGGGGAAACCTCGGTAAGAGACCATAACACACCCTGATATGAATACCATGCATGTACCTAAATCAGAACCTGAATGTAAAACAGATCCTGATCCAAGTATAGGTTCTGAAAACTAAAACAGGAACCTTAAGCCCGAAAAAGATCATGAAACTATTGCAGTCTCTTAAACAATTACAGAGCTTAGGCAACGATCCATATATCTCTTCGTTCCCCCATTAATCTCATACAAACCCTGCCCCGGGGCAACTTGCATATTCCACACAACTTTGCCTTGTAAACGTAAACCTTCCTCTGTCCCCGCCGTATATCAATACACTTCCCAGCGCACATCGTATAACAACCCCTCCGCTGGTGTAGCTGGTGCATTTACCCATGCCCATGTATACCTGCTATATCACCCTCCCTTGCACTGCCTACTAAATGAATCGATCCTCATTGCTGCTCCTGTGTACCTGGCCTATTCCCCACCGGACCGGAGTACGGAGTAACTCTCTCCCCTCGTATACCATGTATATCACACTGCTCCATTTCTACAGCTGGTATATCTCTCCCTTTCCAAGGCTCAGCTGCAATATCCATACGCCACCCACTTTCGCTCTCTCCCAGAGTGCCTGGCATATCATCTCCTGGCCCCGCCTATCTTGTCTACATCTAACGATGCGTGTACCTATTCAATCTATCTCCGGCCCCGGTGAACTGGGGATACACCCTCACCTATAATGCAGCATGTATATCGGTCTTCTCACTGGGAGTAATGGACACCATCCCACCCAGTGAAGCTGCTAAACCTCCCCCTACAGCGAATACCAGTTTTATCAAAGCACTTCCCATGTTGCTGTGACATCAGCCCCTGCCTGCTCGTGTTCTGGTTGGACGCTTTTCCTTGTTACTATGGATATCATAGTGGGAGGGGCAATTTATGACCACGTGGCCGAGAGGAGCTCGTCCACACTGCTTCAAAAGGTGAGCACTCAACTCCGATCCGCACCCACTCTCTCAATGCAGCAACAGGCCCGGCCCAACACTGGCATCACAATGGCAGTGCCCAACACCGCCCTGACAAAGGCAGGCTCCGCCCCCGCTCTGAAAGTGAGGCTCCAGACCCCGCCCCCATTCTGAGATTGCAGCAACAATCCCCGCCCCCGTTCTGAGAATGGTGAAATAGGCCCAGCCCCCGATCTTATCACGGAGCAACAGACCCCGCCCCCGCTCTGACAATCTAGCAACAGGCTCCGCCCCGCTCTAGCAATGAGGTAACAGGCCCCGCCCCCTCTGACAAGCCAGCAACAGGCCTCGCCTGCGATTAAAGCGATACATGCCCAACCTCTGCTGGCAGCTCACCGCCACTACTGCTCTTTGTCAGAAACAGAGAAGTTCAGTTACTGCATGTCTGCATCTGGAAACAGATTAATGAAGTGTGAATATTGAACAATACAATAAGGGATTGAAGTTTGCAGCATGATGCACAGTTCACTCGGGTCGGGCATTCGCTCTTCTGCCAACTGACCCTGTACATGAACTCTCCTCATCCCCCATTGGAAATATTGGCTGGGGATGGTAGTTTGTGAATATTCCAGACAGCAATGTCCAAATTGTGTACAGTTATAAGACTCTAATCCCATTCACAATGGGAATGGATAAACTTCATTGTACTCTGTAATTCTTCTGCATTATATTGTCAATGTTTAACCCGACACATTGCATCTTGCTAAAAGATTCCTCACACGGATTATTTGGCTGTAGAAAATATATTGAAAACACAAAATATACATGGGACAGAATTTATTGTTACATTTATTTTTATAATAATCACCCAGTGATGCAGGTGCTCACACACCCCATTCCACCATCGTCCTGCTATGTCTCACTATGCCCCAGTAAAATTCAATAGAAACAAGTTTGCGCAGTCAACCTGATATGACTTCCCCCCTTCCTTTTCTTATTTCTCTGCAAGCCCACGGTGGCATTGCCCGCACTCCCCCATCCTCATTCCATCCAGGCTCCAATTTGTGAGGGCCCAAGATGGAGCTAGCGGAAGCCAGGATTGGAATTAGACCATGGCCATGATGACAGGTGTTAGCTTGGCTCTGTCCCCATGGAGAGAGCGCCCTCCCCACTCTGTTAGCATAGTCAGAGACTCCGCTCACCCCCACTGCCAACAGAGCCAGAGGGAATGCTCCGCTCTGCAAACCAGAGCGAAAGGCCATGCCGCTCACTGACACCAGGGCGCCAGGCTCCATTCCCTATTCGTTTCCACTGCAAATCCACGAGCCTCATTGTCCCCATGTACGCAGTGCCCTTCCCGCTCTCTAACCATGGTCACAGGATCCACCATCCCCTCTGTCACCAGGGTGAGAGGCGGCAGCCCCCTCTGCCCTGACAGGGACACGCCCTGATCCCCAAATTTCACAATGGGGACAGGGTTGATTCCCACTCTGTCACAACATAGGCAGCTCACCGCCCCGCTTGTAGGGTGATATCAAATGGAAGAAAAGTAGAAACTCTCAGTGATTAACTTCTTCAAATCATGGAAAGCATCGAAGAATTCAAATAAAGGGATATTTCAGCACATTCTTCAACTGCTCCCTGAACTTAGTCTGTGTCACGGCGTAAATCCCAGTGTTTGTGCAGCAGCTCAGGAGCAGCAGCATGAAGCCCAATTCTTGCACATATTCATCCATCCATAGAAAATGAGCCCCAATATAAAACATTCGCCTCCATATAAAATAAACCATTAACATCGCCCACAACAGAATGAAATTGGCTGAGATAACAAACAGTAAAATGATGGATTTCCTCCGACTCTCCATCTGTGGGTTTCTGGGACTCTCCACACTGCTGTGAGACCGGAGTCTCCTGCGGGCTCTGCTGCTCATTAAAATGTGTCTGACGGTGAAAACATTGAGCATCAGAATCAGGATAAATGGGGCAAAGGGAGTAAGAATGTGTTGAAGGACCTGGATGATTATCCAGAACGGATTATCCAGAACTTTGAATGTTACTGAACAAAACCAGGGTTTGTTCCTCGATGCATACAAATCTCATAGCAAAAAATACCAGAAAATATTCTTGAAGAAGCTCAGCACAGTCACTGATCCCAGAACCAAGACCGCCATTTTCTCAGTGCAATATTTACTTTTTAACTTCTGGCAACAAATGGCAAAAAACCGATCAAATGTGAAAGTGACGGTGAACCAGACAGAACAGTCAGTGGCTGCATAAAGCAGGACAGCATGGATATTACACACACGCATGGACCACAGGAAATTAAAATATTCCCAATAACTAATTGGAATGTGTCTCAATATCAGGTCGACAATAATTACCAGTAAATCTGCTGCTGCCTTGGACACTAAGTAGCGAGTGACACAATTAGAGAGAGCACAATTTCCCTGAGATAAGGTCACAATTGTCACGACGTTCACTGTAAGGAACAGAGAAAACAATTGAATTATCCATCAGCTTAAAGGAAAAAAAATCAGCTTGGCTGAAGGTGCTGAATTTATACTTGAATCGACTGTTGCATCCAGTGAAGTATTGAAATTACTGTACATGCGAAAGTAAACTGAAATGTCTGTGATATTGTGGAAGACAGCAGATTTTAAAGAGGAATACATATGATACTGACATTTCTGAACAAGATGTTAATCATTAAACTGTGTCCCCTGCTCTCTTGAACTAATTTAGAAACATTTGCAATCTCGAAAAAACTCGAATTTTGCTGAAGAAGATTAATGTCATTAAACATGACTTATAGAATTGATCGTCGGATACAATAAGACTTACAAGGGACGCCAATAATACCGAGGTTCGGATAGTAAAATGGCAGAATAAGTTGGATCGTCCAATATATTCGGTAATTTAATTGCATCCAAATATAATATGTGGAAAGTGCATTAAGCGCTTGCGATCAATTCCTGCTTATTGGTGTAACATTCCAATATTTTGTTCTCAGCTTCTGGTCCATTGTTGTAACTTTCCAATCTATTGTTCTCAGATTTTTGGATCGCCTCTCCCTCTTTTGATTGGCAGATTCCTGTTAGTGACGGAGCCGACGCTCCCGCTGACAATCTGAGGTAACGCCTTGAAGGTACTTTCTTATAAACAAGAGTGGGAAGCCCTCCAATTAGATAATTAGGGACTATGGAGAGAGACATTAATTCCAGCCACAGAAAAAGCAGCTTCAGATAACCTTTTCAATCTAATTATGTTTGTACCAAACTAAAGTGATAAAGTTTACCCTGGTCCAGCTGAGAGGTACGATGGTTTTAGAGGGAAGGAATATTGTAAATAGAGGACTGTAACGTAGACAAAGTTTGGAGTTGTTCAACAATAAGTTCAGTAGATATAAGCAAATAATTGAAGAAGGTACAACAAGCGTTTTAGTGCATTAAAACAGCAATTCGTGTTTATTGACGAAGCGAATCAGAATTTACAAAAATAAGAAATTCAGACAAAGTATGTATAAATATTTAGACTTGGTGAAGGTTGGTGAGTATAGTATCTAACTCAGGGGAGCCCATTTCAGGAAGGATGGTAGATTCTTGGACAGGGTGCAGAGGAATTTTACTGGAATTGGAACAGGGATGAGGGATTTGAATTGCGGGGAGAGGCTGGAGAAGCTGGGGTCGTTTTCCTTCGAGCAGATCAGGCAAAGGGGAGGTTTAGTAGAGACATTTAAAATAACGATGGATTTTGATAGGGTAAATAACGAAGAACTGGTGATCCTGGAATATGGGCCAGTTACGGGCAGAGAGAGTTTTAAAATGATTTGCAAAAAAACAGAAAAGCAATGAAGAATTGTTGGTGCAAAAAAAATCGGCAATGTCCTGTATGAAACTAATACAAATCCTGAAACTCATACAGATCTTAAAATTAATACAGACACTTAAACTGATACTGAAGCTAAAACGGACCCTGAAACTAATGCAAATCCTGAAACTAATACAGACTCTGAAATTAATACAGATCCTGAAAATATAACAGATCCCGAAACTCATCCAAATCCTGAAACTAATGCAGACACTTAAATTAATACAGATCCTGCAGCTAATACCGACCCTGAAACTGATACAAACCCTGAAACTAACAGAGGCCCTGACACCAATACTGCTCTGAAGCTCATACAGACCCTGAAACTAATAAAGACCATGAAACTCATACAGATCCTGAAACTAATACAGAACCTGAAACTAATACAAACCCTGAAACAAATACAGATTCTGAAACTAATACAGACCCTGAAAAAATGTAGATCCAGACAAAGGTACAGGCCCTGAAGCGAATACAGAGCCAGAAACTAGCACAGATCCTGAAAATAATACAGGCCCTAAATCTCATACAGATCCTTAAAATAATATAGACCCTGAAACTAACACAGATCCTGAAGCTAAAACAGAACCTGGAACCAAGACAGATCCTGATAATAATAGAGACCCTGAAACGAACACAGATTCTGAAACTAATACAGACCCTGAAGCTGATACACATCCTTAAAATACTATAGACTCTGAAACGAACACAGGTCCTGAAACTAATACAGACCCTGAAGCTAATACACGTCCTGAAACTGATACAGGCCCTGAAACTGATACAAACCCTGAAACTAATTCACATACTGAACCTAATGCATTTCCTGAAACTGATACAGGTCCTGAAACTACTGCAGGTCCTGAAACTAATACTGGTCCTGAACCTAATTCCGATATCAGGAGACGGAGACTGAATATGAGGAGACACATCGTGATCAGGATAGAGGGACAAATTTGCTGTAAGTGTGAGAGAGCCATAATTTGGGCGCCACGCAGTGTTGGAGGAAGTACGAGCGACAAACGAAGAGATAGTCAGGGAGAAACAAAATGTAGGCGAGCCAGGAAGTGACGTGGAAAATGAGTGACAACTAAGTGAAAATAGAAAGAGTGCGTTACAAGTATGACGACAGAGATGGTCTGGCGGAGAGAGAAACAAACAGAGGGAGAGAGTGAGTGTGAAATAAAGTGAGAGGAAGAGAGATGTTTGAGAAAGAGTGTCACACAGGGAGTGATGGTGGGAGTGAAGGGATGGGTGTAAAAGAGGTTTAGAGATATTTATAACAGCGAGTGAGAGTGTGTTTCAAAGAATGTGAGGGGAAGAGAGGCGGCTTGAGGGAGCGTCAACAGGGAGTGAGTGTGAAATAATGTGAGAGAAAGAGACAAAAATAAATAAAATGAAGAAAGGGACTATTTAGAGGAACACTACAGTGTGCTTGCACACAAACCGCAGAGAGCTCATCCTGAGTGAGGTACAGCCAGAGTGAGTGCAGGTATTGGCAATTTGGTGCACAGTGGGAATTCGGTGTAGAGAGGAAGAGGTGCGTGATCAATTTTCTCCTTGCTATCCAACTTCTTAAATCTTCAAAGAGTGGTTTTGCCCTGCTGCAGCAGTAGAAGCTACAAGGGAAAGGAATGACTGGAAAGGAGTGGGTCATTTCTGGAAATTATTTATTACTCTAATTGCTTATAGCTCAAGGTCTTTTTGCGATTTATAGCTTGTATATTCTATAGTAACGAAGATATGGAAAGAAGGATCCTAGGGTAATTTATTAATAAGTTTTAATTTAAAGGGATATGTCATGGCAGGAGAGGTCAAAGCCGTGGTGTGCTCCTCGTAATCCACATGGGAAGCCGGCGACATTTTCAGTGCCCGGGACAAGCATGTGAGCAGCAAGTGTGCCCGGTTGCAGCTCCTGGAAGCTCGTTGTTCAGACCTGGAACGGCGGCTGGAGACACTGTGGAGCATCCACGAGCCTGAAAGCATTGTGGATAGCACATTTAGAGAAGTGGTCACACAGCAGCTGAAGGGACTTGAGGAAGGAACGGAATGGGTGAGCACCAGGCAATCCAATTGAAACAGACAGGTGTTTCAGGAGTCCCCACGGGTCCTGCTCGCAAATCGGTATTCCATTTTGGAGGCTGATGAGTGCGCTGGTTCCACCATGGAGTGGAAACAGAGCCAAGCTTATGGCACCACAAGCAGCCTGTCTGTGCAGGAGGGGAGGAAGAGAGGAAGAGCAATAGCAATAGTGGATTCTATTATAAACCAATAGGCGCTACTGTGGTCATCAAGATGGCTCCAGGATGGTATGTTGCCTCCCTGGCACAAGGGTTCAGGATGTCACTAAACGGCTGCAGGCCATCCTGAAGGGGCAGTGTGATAAGGCAGTGGTCATGGTACAAGTTGGCATCAATGACATAGATAGAATGAGGGATGAGTTTTGCATTAAGGATTCAGGGTGTTAGGAAGTAGACTGAAAAACAAGTCCCTTTCGGTTTGTAATCTCTGGATTACTCCCAGTGCCACGTGCTAGTGAGCTCAGGAATGGGAGAATAGCGCAGATGAATACTTGGTTTAAGAGCTGGTGTAGGAAAGATGGTTTTAGCTTCCTGGATCATTGGGAACATTTCTGGGGAAGGTGGGACCTGTACAAGCCGGTCGGTATATAACTGCACCAGAGCGGGACTAACATCCTTGTGGGCCAGTTTAATATTGCTGTTGGGAGGAGTTTACATTAATTCGCCCGGCAGAGTGGACATAGAATGTTAGGAGAATAGGGACACATCATAATGCAGGAAAACTTTCAAATCACAGGGAGTAAAGCTGCATTAATTTACAAGGGAGTATGGCAAGGCTCGATTGCCTCTTCTTTAATGCCAGCAGTATTACAGGTAAAATAGATGAGTTAAGGGTAATGATTGACACGTGGAAGTGTGATGCAGTAGCCATCACTGAGACGTGGTTGAGGGAGGAGCAGAATTGTCAGCTTAACATTCAGGGGTATAGAATCTTCAGGCGAGACAGGGGAGGGTGTAAAAGAGGAGGAGGCATCGCATTATTAGTTAAGGAGTCAGTTACTGCAGTAAGGAGAGTTCTATCTTAGAGGGGGCATCGAATGAAGCTTTGTGGGTAGAGATTAGGAATAAAAAAGTGGCAGCCACATTGTTAAGTGTTTATTATAGACCGCCAGATAGTCAACGGGAAATTGAGGAGCATATATGTGCACAATTTGTGGAGGTGTGTAAGAACAATAACAATAGGTTAATTATATTAGGTAATTTCAACTTTCCCAACATTAATTGTGATAAACAGAATGTTAAGGCCTTGGATGAAGTGGATTCCTTGAAATGTGTACGGGGACAATTTTTAGCTCAATATGGAGTGGGTCCAACATGGGACAGCGCCGTGCTGGGACTAATTCTGTAGAATGCATCCAGACAGGTTGCTCAGGTGGAGGTGGGGGAGCATTTTTTATGATAGTGACCACAACATGGCACAGTTTAAGTTTGTCATGGGCAAAGAAATAGACAAGTTGCAAGAAGTTTTGATTCGGGAGAGTGGATTTTACGTAAGTAAGTCAGGATCTGGACAAGGTAGACTGGGAACAGCTACTTGTGGTGAAACCTACCGAGCAGCAGTGGGGGGCATTCAAACAGGAAATGGGGAAGGTACAGACTCAACATTTTCCTTCTAGGCTGATAGGAAACAGTAACAAACCCAGAGAACCATGAGTGGCCAGAGATGTTCAGGTTACGATGAGAAGGAAAAGAGAGGCGTTTAGCACGTAGAAGGGAAACAAATCAGTGGTGGGATTAGTGGAGTACAGAAAGTGCAGGGTGGAGCTTAAGAAAACAATCAGCAGAGAAAAGAGGGGATATGAGAAAACTCTGGCTGGCAAAATTAGAGAAAATCCCAAGATATTCAATAAGAATATCAATGGGAAGTGGATAACCAGGGAAAGAGTCGGGCCGATTCGGGGCCATGGGGGCAATCTATGGGTGGAGCCAGGTGACATCGCTAGAGTGTTGAATGAACACTTCACATCCGTCTTCACCCAAGAGAATTAGGATGAAGGTATTGAACACGGGGAGAGAGACTGCGAGGACCTTAAGCCAATAGATATATGGAGTGCCAAGGTATTGGATTTGCTGGCAAGTGTAAAAGTGGAGAAAACTTGGGGTCTGCATGATTTCTGTCCTAGACTGCTGAGGGAGGCAAGGGAGGAGATCGCACGGGCTCTGAAACAAATTATTAATCCCTCTCAGGCCACGGGGGAACTGGCAGACGGCTGGAGCACAGCTAATATTGTTCCGCTATTTAAGGAGGGTTGTCTAGATAAGCCAGGGAACTACAGGCCAGTGAGCCTCACGTCATTGGTAAGGAAACTATTGGAGAAAATTCTGAAGGAGAGAACCTATCTCCACTTGGAGACACGAGGTTTGATCAGGCATAGTAAGCATGGCTTCATCAGACGGAGGTGATGCCTAACACGTTTGTTTGAATTTTTTGAGGAGGTGACCGGGTGTGTGGATGTGGATAGTGTAGTTGATGTAGTTTATATGGATTTCAGCAAAGCTTTTGACAATGTCCCACATGGGAGAATTATAAAAGAGGCAAATTCACATGGGATACAGGGTAATTTGATAAGGTGGATTCAAAATTGTCTTAGTTGCAGGAAACAGAGTTGTATGACAGAAGGATGCTACAGTAGCTGGAAGCCATTGTCCATTGGCGTACGACAGGGTTCTGCGCTGGGACCCCTATTATTTGTAATTTATATAAACGATATGGATAACTATGTGGGGGTCGGATTAGTAACTCTTCGGATGAAACAAAGATTGGCCAGATCGTTAACAGTGAGGTTAAGTGTCTTGGGCAACAGGAAGGTATAAACGGGATGGTCAAATGGGCAGGTAATTGGCAGATGGAATTTAACCCTGAAAAGTGTGAGGTGAAACACGTTAGAAGCAGTAATTTGACTAGGAAGTGTTGAATGAACAGCCTAACAGTAGGAAGTTCTGAGGAACAAATTGACCTTGGTGTTTGTGTCCATAGATCTCTGAAGTCAGAAGTGAATGTTAGTGGGGTGGTGAAAAAGGCATATCGGACACTTGCCTTTCTCAACCGAAGCACAGATTATAAAAGTAGGGAGGTCATGTTGGAGTTGTATAAGACTTTGCTGCTGCCACAGCTGGAGTACTGTGTTCAGTTCTGATCGCCACATTATGGGAAGGGTGGGATTATGCTTAAGTGGGTGCAGAAGGGATTCACCAGGATGTTGCCTGGGATGAAACATTTGAGTTATGAAGAGAGGTTAGATGGACTTGGGTTGTTTTCTTTGGAACAGAGAAGGTTGAGGATCGGTCATGATCGAGTTGCAAAATATTATGAGGGGCAGGTTGGATGGGGCGCAGCTGTTCCACTTAGTTGAAGGGTCAGCCACAAGGGGACATAAGCTCATGGTGAAGGGCAGGAAGTTTAGGGGGGATGTGAGGAGAAACGTTTTTCACCCAGATGGAGGTGACGGCCTGGAGGCGGTCTTCCTCACCTCCTTTAACAACTACATACATGAGCACTTGGCACGTCTTAATGTTCAAGACTATGGGCCAAGTGCTGGTAAATAGGATTATGTAGGTAGTCAGGTGTTTCCCACGTGTAAGTGCAGACTTGATGAGCCGAAAAAGTGTATTTCGCATTGTGTGATTCTGTGCTTCTGCTAAAAATAGCTGGAAACACTCAACAGGACTAAGATCATCTGCGCAGAGGAAGACAGAGTTAACGTTTCCAGTCCATATGATTCATCATCACGATGAAGGAAAGAGAGATAGTTTGAGGGAGAGTGACAACAGGAACTGAGAATGAGAGGGAAAGAATGTGAGAGAAAGAAAAAAATTGTGTGAGAGAGAGAGTGACAACAGGGAGTGAGATTGAGGGTGAAAGAAAGTGAGAGAAAGATAGATAGTTTCAGAGAGAGTGACAAAAGGGATTGACAGTGAGAGTGAAGAAATGTATGGAAAACAGAGAGGGTTTGAGAGAGAGAGAGTGACAACAGGAATTGAGAGGGAAGAATTACGAGAGAATCAGAGATGGTTTGAGAGAGAGAGAATGACAACAGGGAGTGATAGTGAGATTGAAGGAATGTGAGAGAAACATTGATGGATTGAGAGAGAATAGCAAACAGTGAGTGAGAGTGAGAGCGAAAGAAAGTGAGAGATAGAGCAATGGTGTGAGAGAGAGTGACAACAGGAAGTGAGAGTGAGAGTGAAAGAATGTGAGAGAAAGATCGACAGTTTCACAAGAGTGACAAACAGGCAGGGACAGTGAAGGAATGTGAGAGAAAGCGAAATGGTTTCAGAGTGTGCGGCAAACAGGGAGTGAGTGTGGGGGCCCAATGTTCCCGGTCCCATTAGTGCACAAAGAAGGCTTCTACACTTATGAGATTGTGGAGACCAATGTGGCGGAGGGTTTTTCTTCTTTACCAATATAGACATGGTTATTTGGTTATTGATGTTAAGCACATGGAGGAATATTTCATGTTGTAGGACATTCACGGTCCCTGACTGCCTAAGCGGTCCAAATCTCTCGGTTTGGCTGCACAAGTCACACAGCGACCGGCCCTCTGAATAATGAGGCTACATGAGGTGTTCCTTCTATTCTTTATCTCACAGGCAGCTTCGAAACGGGCTATTCGGAGACGGCCTCCCGGAAAGATTGCTCCCTCATCTCACAAACCCAACATCAGGTCTTGGGACTCTGATTTGCTCCCGACTTCAGGGTGCCGACGCACACGGGAATAGTCAGGTCAAAGGTCGTGGCGCTGAAAGAGAGATAAAGATAGACCGAACTGACAGGAACTCAGATGAAGGGTGAGCTATGGATGGCAGTGACCTCTGTTACTGTGTCCTGATCATTTCCAGTCTCGGTTCGAATCCTGAGAGCCGGGTCAGATCATTTAAGGTGCATTCTAGTTCTATATAAGCATTCAAACAAACAATCTGCAGGACAGTTTTCCTGGTCACACCAGTTCTGTCCTGGCTTTTCCTGAAATGTTATGCTAATGTCGAGGGGCTCATGCTGAGAGATATCCCATAATGCACAGATCAAGAGTTGAAGAAAATTGCAGATTTAGCAAAGTCCCAGTGATATATTATTCTACACTCACACTCTCTCCCTCTTTCTCGATCTCTCTCTGCGTTTCTACCTCGGCATTTCCCTCAGTCTCTCTATACCACTCCAACCCGCGCCCCTCCAAAAAAAAAACACACCCGTGGGAACAAGAATTTCTCAATCTGTTTAGTGCGGGTGTATCTGTGTGTGTGAGTGAGGACATGTGAGTGTGTGGTAGAGAGAATGTGTGAGAATGCTCGCGCGTGTGTGTGTGTGAGTGTGTGTACGCGTCCGTGTTTATGTATGTGTGAGTATGTTAGAAAGGGTGTCTGCTAGCGTTCGTTTGAAAGTGTGTGTATTATCTATGTGCGTTTGTGTGTGTGCACGCTTGTGTGTGTGTGCGAGAGTGTATGTGAGTGTGTGTGTCGGTCAGGGTTTGTGTGTGAGTGTATGTCGGTGTATATGTGTGCGTGTGGAAGAGTCTGCAAATGAGAATGTGTGTCTGTTCGTGCATGTGTATGTATGTATTTTCTTGTGTGTCGGTCCATGTGTCTGAGTGTGCCTGCGTGTGTATCTGTGTCTGTGTGTCTGTCTCTGCGCCTGTACTTGTGAGTTTGTGTGATCACCTGAGTGTCTGTATGTGTGCTTGTGTGCATGTTGTGTCTGTGTGCGTGTCTTTGTATGAATCTTTTTGTTCTGTGTGTGTGTGTGTCTTTGTGTTAGTGTGTATTTGTGTATGTGTTTGTGTTTGTGTGTCTGTGTGCAAGTGTCGAAACCTATCAATGCCTACCTCTGCCAATGTTTATTATTTAAAAGTTGTAGGTTCCATCTCGGTTTTTTTTGGTGTGTGATGTTGAAAGATTATCCGTGTAAATGAGAGAGGGACCCCAGGGATCTTGTTGTGTTTTTACGTGCCAACATTTAGCTTTTTCAAACCATTTTCCAGTTTATTGATTCTCCTGAGGACTATAAAAGTAATAAATGATGCAATTGCAGGCCATAATGGAAGGTGGCGCAGGAGAAATATTCAGCATGAAGTTTCACAACACAGTTTTTAATTTCTGCTGTTGCTCTTCAAGTTTTTGCTCAGGAGAGCAACGGTGGGAAGGGTTGGCGGTGACCCTTTGCCATTTACCCTTTTCTTCATGCCCCAATGGGTGCAGGTAGTAGATGGAGCCGGCGGGAATCCTGCTCCAACCCAGGCCACTGGGCCCTGACCAATGGAAGCAGGACACGCCCCTTCCGGTTGTCCGGTCGTCAATGAGCCAAGATCGCTCTCCTGTCCTTTGGGCCGTAGAGCTCCCGCCACTCCCATTACGCTGCCATCATGGGGGCGAGGTCACGCCCACTGCCCATTGTGCTGTCTTAGACCGCACCCTTTATCTTATGTCATCATCATAGTTGTCAGGACACGCCCTCTATCCATGTGCCCTCACAGGATCCGCCCCTCCATTAAGCCGTCGTTAAGGGGGCCAGTTCACATCCTCTGCCCATTGTGCCGTCAAAGGACTCGCCCCTGAAATTTTGCATTCTTAATGACAACAGTAACGCCCCTGCCTATTGTGCCGTCACAGGGCCCGCCCCTCCGAATCTGCAGTGATCATTGGCCCAGGTCCCGCCTCCTGCCCATTGTGCCGTCACCAAAGTGAATAGGCGCAGCCCGCATTTCCCTCTTCCAATAGCAGCAGTTCCCGCCCGTCCTCTCCCCGGCATCTGTGTGGACCAGGCTCCACACCAGAAGCCTGCCACCAAGGGGAACAAGCCCCTACTACACTCCCTATGAAACTGGGGGAGAGATCCAGCTCCTCCCGTCACTCTGTTGGAAGTCACAACACACCCACTATCCCTCCACCCCCTACCTCCACCTCCCATTCTCCTGCTGAGAATGTCAATTAAAATGAGAACATGATAGAAACTCCCTCATTCAGGTCTTCTCTCCTTTTTGAATGAATTGTACATTTGTGGCAAAGGGGAATTTCAGCAGATCCTTCAATTGCTGCCTGAATTTAGCAATGATCATAACCCAAATTAAGCATGCAGATCCATACAGAAAACACCATAATCGTTTTACACAACAGGAGGCAATTTGCCGTGCTTACAGACAATAAAATTATAAATTTCCTTCGACTCTCCATGTCTGGGCCTCTGAGACCCTCCCCACTGCTGTGAGCGCGGAGTCTCCTGCGGGTTCTGCTGCTCCCTAAAATGTGTCTGACGGTGAGAACATTGAGCGACAGAATCAGGACAAATGGGATTAACGAGTTTAGAATGTATTGGAAAAACTAGCTGTTACCCAGACCGTAGAGTAATAAACATCCACTTTTACAGAACAAAACCAGGGCTCATTTTCCAGTTGACACAGCCCAGTGAACATGGAAATACCAGAAAGGTTTATTTAAATAGCTCAGCACAGTCACTTTTCCAAGAACCACAACTGCTGTCTTGTCGGCACATTATCTACTTTCCCGATTTCGGCAAGAAATGGCTCCAAATTGTTCAAAAGTTAACGTAACAGTGAACCAGATTGAACAATAAATGACAACATAAAGTACGACAGCATGGATCTTCCAGGCATGACAGAACACAGGAAAAGAAACTGCTCCTCATAAACAATTAGAATTTGCCTCAATATCTGGTGCAGCATATTGGTCAGTAGGTCCTTCGCTGCCATACCCACCAGCTGGTGTGTTTTACATTTGGGGAGACCACACGTTCCCCGAGAAATGATCACAGATATTTCGAATATAACTGCTAGGAAGGGAAATGAACAGGAAAAGGATACATCAGGCTGGCAGAAATGTTTTGTTGATGACTTGTCATTTTCAAATAAGTCACTGTAACCATTGATACATTTCATTGATTGCACCTGTAAGAACAAATGGAGTTCCCGTAATATGTTGAGTGGCTGGAGATATGATCAAAGTGACGTACTGGTATTGTTGAATATATTTATACAGGACGTGCAGGGACATAGCGACCTGGGGGGTCTGTACACAATACTGGAACATGAAAGGCGAGGTTAACAAAAGCAGTTAATAAAGCAGATGGGACATTCCGTTTCAAAAATGGAATCAAACCCCAGAAAGTTACGCTGCACCTATTCAAAGCACTAGTTTGGCCGGACGTGCATTACCGTGCTGAATAACGTGCAGCACACTTTAGGGTGAAGGTGCAGAATTTGTTGAGGATACAGAGTAGAAAACCTACAATGTTACCGCGGGTGAGTCGTGACAGTAAAGTGTGTATATTGGAGAAAGTGAGGTATTATCCTGAATCTTAGAATCACAGAATGAGTTCAGCTCAGAAGTGACCTAAAGTGGACCCTTTTGATCCACTGAAGGAGAAAGTCGCTAGTCTCACTCCCCAGCCATTCGCCCACTTGCTCCACACGCATTCCCTTTTCAGCTACTAACTCAAATCCCTTTTTCATCGGTTGGACTTGTCACGATGTTTGATTTGAATGGGGTGGGTGGTTATTGGTCAGTTTGTTTGATTTGAAAGGGATGGGGTGATTTTGGGTCAGGTTGTTTTATTTTAATGGTTTCGTGTGGTTTTGGGTCAGATTGTTCGAATTGAACGGGTGGCGTGGTTATGGTTCAGATTGTTTGATATGAAAGGGGTGGGGTGGTTATGGGTCAGGTTGTTTGATTTCAATGTTTTGGGGCTTTAAATTGTCAGATCGTTTAATTTGAATATCGTGGGGTGGTAATGGGGGAGGATGTTTGGTTTGAATGTGGTGGAGTGGTTTATGGACAGACTGTTAGATTTGAACGGGGTTGTTTCGTTAAGGGTCAGGTTGTTTGATTTGAATGGGGCGGGGTAGTTATGGATCAGGCTGTTTGATATTAATGTGTTGGGATCGTTATGGGTCAATTAGTTTGATTTGAATGGGGTGGGGTGGTTATGGGTCAGATTGTTTGATTTGGATTGGGTGGGAAGGTTACGTGTTAGGATGATTGATTTGAATGTGGTGGTTTGCTTTTGGATCCGGTTGTTTGATTTGAATTGGTGGGGTTGTTATCATTCAGGTTGTTTGATTTGAATGGGGTGGGGTGGTTATCGGTCAGGTTGTTTGATTTGAATGGGGTGGGGTGGCTATTGGTCAGGTTGTTTTCATTGAATGTGGTGGGGTGGTTAAAGGTCAAGTTATTTGATTTGAATGGGATGGGGTGGTTATGGGTCAGTTTGTTTAATTTGAATGGGGTTGGGTTTTTATGGGAGAGATTGTTTGATTTGATAAGGGTGGCGTGGTTGTTTTTCAGGTTGTTTGAATTGAATGTGGTGGGGTAATTATTGGTCAGATTGTTTGAGTTGAATGGGGTGAGGTGATTATTTGTCTGATTGCTTGATTTGAATGTTTTGGTGTGGTTATGAGTTGGATTTATTTAATTTGAATGGGCTGGTGTTGTTAGGTGTCAGATTGATAGATTTTAAATGGGGTTGGGTCGTTGTGGGTCAGGTGGTTTGATTTGAATGAGATGGGCTGTTTATGGGTCAGGTGGTTTCATTTGAATGTGGTGGTGTGGTTATGGGTCAGATTTTGGATTTGAATGTGGTGGGGTGGATGTTGTTCAGAAAGTTTGATATGAATGCGGAAGGGGTTGTTAAGGGTCAGGATATTTGATTTGAGTTTGGTGGGGTGGTTATGGACAGATTCGTTGATTTTAAAGTGGTGAGGTGGTTGAGGGCCAGGTTGTTGATTTGAACGTCGTGTGTTGGATATGGGTCAGGTCCCTTAATTTGAATGGGGGATGGGGGATGGGGGTGGTTAAGGGCCAGGTTTTTTGATTTCAATGGGGTGGGGTGGTTCTAGGTCAGATTGTTTGATTTGAATCGGTTGGGTTCGTTAAAGGTTAGATACTTTGATATGAAGGTCGTGGGGTGGTAATGGGGCAGGATATTTGATTTGAATGGGGTAGAGTGGCTATGGACCAGGTTGTGTCATTTCAATGGCATGGTTTGTTTATGGATCAGGCTCTTTGATTTGAATGGAGTGGGTTGGTTGTGGGTCTGTTTGTTTGATTTGATTGTGTTGGGGTGTTTATGAGTCAGGATGTTTGAGTTGAATGGGGCGGGGTGGTTAGGGGTCAGAATGTTTGGTTTGAATGGGTTGTTGTGGATATGGGTCAGGTTGTTAGATTTGAATGGGGTGGGGTGATTATTGGTCAGGTTGTTCGATTTGAGCTGGATGGAGTGGATATTGGTCAGGTTCTTTGATTTGAATGTGGTGTGTTGGTTATGGGTCAGGTTGTTTGTTTTGAATGGGTTTGGGTGGTTTTGGGTTTGGTTGTTTGATTTGAATGGGATGGTGTGGTTATGGGTTAGGTTGTTTGGTTTAAAGGTGATGGGGTGTTTATGGGTCACGTTGTTTGGTTTGAATGGGGTGGGCAGTTATGGGTCAGGTTTTTTGAGTTGAATTTGGTGGGGTGGTTATGGGTCAGATTGTTTGATGTGAATGCCATGGGGTGGTTATTTGTCAGGTTGTTTGATGTGAATGCCGTGGGGTGGAATGTGCAAATTTCTGTGCTGCGCTATAGAATTCAGTCCAACTAAACGCCGGACGGGTCAGTGCCAGGGGAATCCACGGGATGAACTGTGCAAGGAATTTCTTCTCTCTGTAAGTTTGAATGTCACAGACAAGCATCAGACACGTGCCCTGTTGGATGGGACCCGAAACACAAACCACTGATGAACAACAGAACTTTCCCCATTACTTTTCTTGGAGGTTCAGGCCCATTGAATTTGCTAGATTTATTTTTACCTAAGTTAGTAACGGCTTCTTGCCTAACATTGCATTGTGGGTCAATCATTTCCCGCCCTGACCCATAGTATTTGATAAGAGTGCCCCTTCCATTGTATTCACCGCAGAAACCATTCCAGTGCTTGACCTTTCACTTATGAGGATGCTCATTTCATATCGTTAATCTGGGAGGGTAGTGACTGACGTAACGTGTTTGTTCAATGACTGAAACTAATTTATTTCTTCAAGGGACATGAATGCGCTAATGGGGATTCATCTCCTGTATAAATGAGAGTTACTGTGAACGTATCACCTAATGTTTTCCAAGTGGCTGGGTGTATCTGCTTCAACATCTGCTCTTCTCACATTGAATGCAATGTGTTGTAGCTCATCAGATACTGACCATTAGCAAACCTATTCTCGGAGTTCTCGGTGTTCTATGTAAGTTTATTCAAATATTCCCAGACTAAAATACATTTCTGTTTGTTTTTCATTCTCTTCATCGGATGGGGGCGACGCGAGCTACGCCAGCATTAATTGCTCATCTCTAATTGCCGTTGTGAATGTCGTGTTGAACCGTCTTTTTGAACTGCTGCAGACTGTGTGGTGCAGGTACAGCCACACTTCTGATTGTTGGTGGGTGCGAGTTCTAGGGCCTTGACCCAGAGACAGGGAAGGGACGGCGAAACATTTCCAAGTCAGGGCAATGAGTGGCTTGAGGGGGATACTCCAGATGGTGGCTTTCACATGTGCATATGGTCCTTGCCTTTGTCAGTGGGTTTGGGATGTTATCTACAAGATCCCATTTCTGGAAAAGGTAGCAGTTTTTCTTTGTTCCCTGCCATGAATGCTGTGCTGCAAGTTTGACTCTGATGTTCACTGTTTAATTACTGTGGAATTTCCTTCCGAGAATCTGTTGATTTTCTTCTGTTTCTTTTTTATTTCTGAAATGCATTTCAATGAAACTAGGGTTTGAATGTTTCAGCTCAAACGTTCCATTCCATCTTGTGTATCCACCTCAGCAGGAAACACGTCTTCTCATAAAGATGGGGGAACTGATACTTCGTCAGATAGAGTCCATTTACTATCATGTTCTCGCTGCTATTGGTGTTCCTGGTAAGAGCCCATGCAAAACAATTAGACCTTTAAATGGATGTTAACTTGTTTCTTAACCTACTTTTCTGATAACGTAAAACTGCTGATTTACTGTTTGAGAGTCATGAAACCTGGCGTGTCTGTTTTACCGTAATATCACCTGACTTCTTACTGTTGCTTCATATTTTACACCCTGTTCCCCAGTAGTGACGCCTGATACATTCATAAGGGAAGTTCTTGTATCTTGGAGGGCTCCGCAATATGTCATAACTAAGGGCAAAACGAGTTTGAGCTTTCAGATATTTCACCCTGCGAATTTTCAAAAGCATGTCACCTTATTTTGATTGTCATTGGCCGCCACCGTATGGACGCCACGGTAAACGTTCAACCAGCCTTGTCCATGTTGGTGTTTCTTTGTAGTCCAGTGACTACTATTACAACTGTTCCTGTTCATTACCAATTCAACTTTACCCTTTCACGTGTTCACAGTACATTCGTTCCCCTGGGGAACATTTTGCCTCCAAGCTGTCGGCCCTGTTGCACAGTAACGTTTCCCCATATTTGTTACTTCTTTGGGCCACCCAGTAAACATTGCACCAATATATCTCAGAATATAACTCCAATTGTCCAAGACTCTATTTTGTGTCCTCGTTGTCCAGTTCACGTTGAACGTTCACTCACAAATTGGCTCTTTACACCTCACATTTCACAATTAAATATCACTACCGATGTTTTTCCGGACCTTCAAATTGTCCAGCTCACATTCTCACTGAACACATGCAATTGCCAATGCACAACAGCTGCCAAATCTTTATTCAAGATGTTCCTTTAAAACAACGAATAATCAGTGGACGTTTCCCATCCCCGTGCACTTTTATTAGGTTCAGTCTATGTTTAGAATGCATTGCTCATCAGAAAGCACGCCACACATACTTGGGAGAAAAAAAATGAAATGATGCACCAACAAAGCAAATTTGCACTGAGAACCCTTTGCTGCGAACAGAAAAAAAAAAATACATTTTCATCTTTGTCGTCTCTCTCATGTTCGGCCTCTCCCTCTCTTACAGTTAATGTTGTTGCAATTGTGATTCTTTCCCGAGGAAAGTGTGGCCTCTCCAAATGTATTACAAACTACATGATTGCCATGGCAGCAGCTGATCTCCTGGTTGTTTGTACTGACGTAATACTGACGCGTACAGTGAATATTTATTTCCACAATTATTTCTGGACAATAAGCGCTGTGTGCCGTCTAACTTTGACACTGATTTATGTTGTCACATCAGCCTCTGTCTGGTTAACAGTAGTGTTCACCTTTGATCGTTTTGTGGCGATATGTTGTGAGAAGCTGAGAAGAAAATATTGCACAGAGACAACAGCGGCTACTGTCATATCAATGGTGACTGCGATTAGCTGTTTGATAAATATTCCATTTTATTTTGCATATGAAACTGTATCTCTAATGGACAATGTTAATCGCGGTTGTGTCCTAAAACAGGCATTTTTCATTTCTGCTGAATGGGCTGCATTTGACTTGTTTACCCTGATCATAACCCCTTGCGTTCCATTCATTCTAATCTTGTTGCTAAATGTTTTGACGGTTAGGCATATTTTATTGGCCAGTAAAGTCCGCAAAGTTCTCCGTGGCTGCAGCAATGGAGGAAATCACAAGGATTTAGAGATGGAAAACCGAAGAAAGTCCATAATTTTACTCTTCAGTATATCTGGCAGCTTCGTTTTGTTGTGGGCAACTCTAGTTGTGTATTCTATCTCTCAGCGTACAACAGTCATTACATATTCAGGTCCTAATGAGCTTGAGTCAGTTGGATTAATGCTTGAAGTTCTGAGTTGCTGCACAAATACATTCATTTATGTGCTGACACAGGCTAAGTTTAGGGAGGAGCTGAAGAATGGGTTGCAGTACCTTATGAATCTTTGTGTAAAATTATTCAAATTATAATTACAGCTGAAAAAAGCATTGATATATGCAGGAGAAAATAAGCGTGTGCCTTGAAGGGACACGTATTAGCAAACTACTCTAGATAATGTTCAATCTCTCTGTATAAAATCATATCCCTACTCAAAATTCTCTTTTATAATACAATCTGAAATTGAACTTCTTTTCACACATACACACGGATATTCACCGGCATGCACACGCACACAAACATATTCCTTCTCTCTCTCACATGCAGGCATAGTCACACAGATATATTTTCTCTCTCACACAGCGAGGCACACACACACACACACAGTCACACTGGCAGATATGTTACCCCTCACACAAACATGAACACACATTCTCGCACTCTCTCCCACTCACTCTCAAACACACATACACACAGAGTAAAACTCACAGATATATTCTCCCTCACATGAACATACACAGACATTCACTCTCTCTCACACACACACTCACACCAATATATTCTCTCTCAAACACATACACATCCTCTCTCTTACAGACACTGATTCTCTCTCCCTCCCCCATGCGCAAACACAGACATACCCAAACAGCCTCACACACACACAGTCACACTCACACAGGTATCTTTCTCTTGCACACATACGCAAACATTCTCTCTCTCTCTGTCTCACACACACACACTCACACATAAACAGCTTCACCCACATGCACACATTCTCTCTTACACATTCAGGTAGACTCACACAGATATATTTTCTCTCTCACACACAGAGGCACACAATGGTATATTATTTCTCATACACTGGCACGCAGACACTCATACCCTCACAAACACGCAGTCACACTC